>NC_068412.1:21826704-21856704 GCF_023724105.1 Carassius gibelio
AACAAATCAATGTATAATTTACAGTCTAAAACTGTAAACTGATATTCCCAGAATTCCCTGCGTGACACTCCACGTTTGAAAGTATTTTGTTTAAATAATCATGTTTTTAAATAGTTCTTGTTATCAGTTATGTACATTTGAGCTTTATGTTACATCTTCTGTTGCTTAATGAAAGTTTTTTGCATTATTTAAGTATCACGTGTGTTACCATGATGGTGTTTTGTGTTTCCATAAATGTGCACCTTCTATATGTTAATATATACTTCTGCTTGTGGTGAAGCTACTTGTGATGAGCTTTGATACTTCATGTGGCTTTCTCTTATACAGTACCATCTTTATTATTATGGTGGTTGTCAGTATTTTTATATTTTATATTTATTTTGTGTGTTGTTGAATTTACTGGTTTATATTCACATTTTCTTGTTTGTAAATTACAGCTTTATATTGTAAAATTAACAGTTTTTGACGTAAATGTGTTTACAGTTTTCTGTATTTTTACAAAATTATTCTGGCAACTACAGCTGCCAAAAAGTTTTTGTAAAAACAACAAGAAATTTTTTACAGTGTATATATAAATATACACATACATACATACAGTATATATATATATATATATATATATATATATATATATATATTCATATAATCCTCCTGCAATCCCCCTAAAAGGAATAAATACTAGATGGGAGGAAAATATACATTTCAATACTTTCTCTCGCAGTTAGGGTATATCATTGGTTAATTATACTGTATATAAATTGCGGGCATCAGGGAGCCACTATTATGCCAGACATTGAAACTGCTTTTGAATGCATGATCGCTTTTTACTTTCACTTTCACTTTCTAGACTCACAATTGCACATACTCTGTTTATACTATGTAATTACCACACATTTTACAAGATTAGATGTTTTTCAGTGGTGCTGAGAATCTGCAAATCCTCAGTCATCTCTCCTTAATCTGTTTATGTGGTAAGTGAAATTTGATGTAGCCTAATGTAACAAGGAAACGGTTAGCAATTTTGTTTCCGTGCCTTTCTGAATAATACGGATTCACTCTTCGGGGCACCAACCACCCCCCACCCCAATGTCATCGTCCATCACAATGTTTCATTGTCCAATGGCAAATTTGTAGACATAGACCCTAATCTACAAATGCACTACAAATAATTATTCTCGCCTGTGCTGTAGTACTGGGTTTGTATTTGTGCTCTGTGATATTTGTGGATATTATATTAATTTTATGACCTTAGCTAAAATGGTATATTTGCTGTTTTTGCAGATTCCTTGTATTGTTTTTTCCCCCTTTTCTTTTTTTAAACATAGCTTAGCACTTTTAAGTGTGCTCCTTTTCAAGTGCATCTATTTACGTGATGCATGCACTTTATTGTTGTTTCGTATAATAATACAGAATTTGCATTAGGAATATAAATGCAAATGCACATGGAAATCAGGTGGCTTTATTTGACCTCACTAAGTGCACTCAGTTGTTAACAAAATGTGTTCAGTTATGACGGCCCGCTATTGCATATCACAGTAGAATTATGCATTTGTATAGTGCAATATACCGTTCCTCTGTCTGCCAATATAACCTTCCATTGCATATTATAAAACACTAACCCTACTAACAAACAAACATCTCACTCACTCTCTCTCTCTCCGGGTGTAACATTTGAAACATGTGAGATGCAAATGAAGGGGGCCGGAAAATAAATATTGAATTTGGGCTCTGGCACTAAATGCCTGTCTTATCTGGTTCAAGTGGAAAATGATGGGCCAAGCCCCACTGCCCTCCACCGGCATGTCTCCCCGGCAACACAGAGGCAGCTGAAAAATGGCACCCAGATGTAGATGCCCCTTCATTAAATATCAACACAGCAGCTGAGAACAGAGATAATGGCCAGTAACACTGTATTATGTTGGAAGTAAATGAAATAGTCATGGTACTGGCTGTCATGCCTTGGGTAAGAATACATATTGATCCAAAGAACAGGCGTACTGTATATGAATAATGCTGGATTTCCGAATAACTCACAAGCCACTGCTCACAAATAGAGATTTAGTGCTCATTTTATGGCTGTATGCTTTATGAAAACAGTACTATATAAAAAATATTTTTGGATCAGGCTTGTAGTGCCCATTTTTCCTATAATTTTATTGATTTATGTAGGATTTTGTATTATTTGAAAGAACGACAGCTGTCATGACGTGTTCATTGTAGTGAAAATGGCGGCCAGGATTTTCCGGCTGTTCAGTGTGATCTGTTGTTTCTCCTTTGTGACGTTAACTTCACTGACATCCGGGCTTTTCATTGGTTTCAGAGAGGAGACTAACAAATGAGATCTCTTGTGTGTGCAGACATTTCTGATGATTATCTGTCCTCTATTCCATTGGAGGAATCTCTCCTCTTCTCTTTGGCTCGTCGGCTCTCATTTCAAGATGTATTTTAGCTTCCCTCACCCCCGTCTTACTCCTGAGATGACAGTATCTTTCTCCTTTGATACTGGGCTTGTTCTAGTTTTTCTGTGCTTTTCTTTTGCCTTTTTAGGATTACATCAACCACTCCGTGCCATTACACCAAATTACAGTGGCAGAAATTGAGCTTTTCAGAGGGAAATGTCACTAAAGCTCTGGATGGTAGATACAGTGAAAAATGTGACATTTTCAGGGAATGGAGATCCTAGAGAAGAACTCATGTGAAAGAATCTGCATTTGCTCCAGTGCATATTGAGTCCTTGTGCTTAATAAATGTGTGTGAAGCATCATTAGTGGCATCATTACTCCTAAAGCCAACAACATCTCCAATGGTGCAAAAACACGCTGCTTCAGTGCTGCATATTCAGTTTTTCTCAATAGAACATTTCTGAAAACAGTAACAATCATGCCTTAAGTCTGTTGTTGAAAATAACAACAGCAAATTTTAATTCAGCAAGGAAGCAGTACAATACATTGAATGTTAAAAATATTTATATTTCATAAAAACAAAGAATCCTGAATGTTGATAATAAAGAAAATAAAAAAAATCTTGTACACCAAATCAGCATATTAGAATGATTTCTGAAGGATCATGTGACACAGAAGACTAGAGAAATGATGCTGAAAACTCAGCTTTTAAAAAAATAAATATTTAAAATAGAATATAATTGTTATTTTATTAGTGAATTTCAAGTATCTTTGAAAGTCAATTCTAGATTTGCAGATGTAACTTTATTTCTAGAATCCATGAGCCCTTAATGACTACACATCACCTGCGGTTGATCAGTGAATAGCTTTATGATCAATGAATGTTGTTGGACTGCTAGTGCTTTAATAGTTTTGTTTTCTTCTTCTTCTTCAGATGGACCCTCAATCCTAGAGCGTCTTACCTGTAATTGAAAATACGAGAAAAAAATTTATGAAATACATTTAATGCCAGAGATCAAAAAGAGTTGGCAAATTTAAATTAGCTGGGTATGAAATTGCTTTCCCTGAATTGTGAAAGCAAACGCTTAAACAGTATCCTGAAGCTTTTCAAAAGTGGAAAACAGTTTCAATGGAATGGGGCACAGCAATGCTTGTCATTTGAAGAGCTGATCTGCATGTAGTTTCACTTTTGCTGCTCTAAAACGAGGTAGCAGAGGAGATAATACCCTCATCGCTGACAGACAGGATGATAAAACATGGCCTTTAACAGGAACCAGATTGTATACTGTTATTTTTTCATTCTCATCTTTCATTCTCAGGAAGAAAGGCTTTGCTGGTACGGGGAAGTTGGTTTAATCTACCACTAGTGTCTGAAATGATCTCATCCCACCAGGAAAGTTGCTTAAAGGAATAAAGCTAACTGTGTGTTTTAATACATTCGCATTTTGTATTTAAACTGGTTAAAGTGTTAACGTATGTTACATAAAGGTTTTAGTGTAAGCACAGTGTGTTTCAGAACTTAAGATGTTGTTATTTATGTATGCTTGCTCTGAGAAAGACCAACAGATGGTCCGATCTGGAATTCCTGTCTTGTCGCAACTGGTCCTAGTCCAGAACTCCCTGCTGATTTCACTCCTACTCCTGTCCTAGCTAGGCACGTCACACACCCACAATCAGGCACGATCACACACACTTGCTCCATATACCGCAATCAAACATTACGTCATTCTTACACCAGGCTTGATACGACCATCTGTACATCGGCTCCAATCTTTACAATCACTGGCAAGCTTTTGTGACCTGGTGATAAATCCAGTTTTATATCTACTTTAACATAACATACATCTGGAGTTGAAGGTTCAAAGGAAGCAGACTGGATAACACAGAGTCGGATGTTCACAATTTGGATCTTGTGTAGTTTGATTGTGTTTGGACATCCTGCCAATCATTATAAGAAATTACAAATAATCACATCAAGCTTTTTGTTTCACCTGGCGTACACAGGTTAATTCTCCTACACAGTGGTTGTAACTGGCAGACTGGCATCCAGACAGCAGCAGGGAGGCAGACAGACCAAGAGAGATGGAGAAATAGAGAGAGAAAGCTAATTGTAGCAGCTAAAGCTGCAAAAGGGAGGAGCGAGCCATCGAAGCTGAACATGGACTGCGGCAGGCCTCTCCTACCCAGAATGTTCTCTCAGTGAGGGCGATTCAACAACACACTTAGATCAGCAATTAACACTTTCTAGCAAAAGGTGCAAAATAAGGCCTGAGACTCTAATTTCAGGCCCTCTGAACCTCTTAGAATTGATTTTACTTTTTCAGCAAATGTTTGGAGGGTGAAGGAGATAGTTACCCCTTAGAAGGAGCTTGCTAGTTTGGGACCAAATGTAGCTTTTTAGATATTTACAAAAGTAATACTTTTTCTTATAATAAGTAGAAAAACAGGGTTTGTTGGTTTTAGAAAATTGTGCAAAAAAGAAAGTGATACCTGCTTGTCATTAGAGCTTCAATAGACACCTAGTCTATCTCTATAAAGAGGAAAAACCCTACAATAACATCAACCACTATTAACTTGATCAGGCATTATATCATACATTATAAGTCTAATAGTATAGTGGGTGGGTTTGGTTGCAGTTTAGTGTGAGTTAACTGTGAGTTTGTAATACATGGTTGCTAGATGCTGGCGAGTCAGCAACTGTCCATGACGGGAGTTTGGCCTGCACAACGGGGTCTCTCTAGGTCAGCCCGAGGGAGATGGGCCCCGTTTCTCGTTCCCTCTTTATTGATTTTCTCCGTCACCGCTGCATGACGGATGCTCGGGCCACACCGTCTGGAAGCTCCCTCTGGATCTGCAGGGATAGATTAGCCTTAACACTGCCCTCAGTTGACAGATGAAGAGAGGGAGAGAAAGACTGAGGGAGATTATTTAGCTCTAATTATGTACTCTATTGCAAGAATGTTCTCATCTTTTGGTCACTTTTAAGATGGCTTAATGTTAAAATGAGCATCTTCCTTTTTTTGAGTGTTTTCATGCAGAACAAGGTGATAACATAATCAAAATATCAAAAATCAGCTCCTTCTATATTGTGTATTTTTATTTTCATTTTATTCTGGTTAAGCTTAAGCAAAATCTGTGTAATTCAATGAAGAAACACACAAGCTTCTTCGAAACAGTCTTTACTTTATAAAGTGGCATAAAAATAAAGGTGAGTGGTAATTTGGTGAAGAATGTTCTTGTGCATAATTAATTTGTGAACAAAAGTTTCATCAAATATGTCATCAAAAGGTAATATTTCTCAGACTTATTTTGCTGATGCAGATAATTTGGTTCAGGCAAAATATATTTGAATGAACCAGTCTAATCCTGATATTAAGTCTTGTTCTACTTTATTCCACACTGATTATTCAGTTACACTTGTTAATGTCCCATTGTGAAGTGTATACGGTTTGCAAATGATGACAGAATTCTCAGGGTTTTTTTTAACTCTCCCTTCAGATCTTTGATATATTGTCAGCACCCATGATGCAGGTATTATTATTTCAGTCTGTGTCAGTCATAGGAGACACTATGGTGGAGGGCACTATGTGGCAAATGCCAGTTTTGTTTTTAGGAGTTGAGAGGCCAATTGGTCAGAAAGTTGCCTGCATCCTCTCACATGTGATTGACAGTTTGAGAGCTCTCACCCTGTAATGGTCTCCTCCCTAAAGCATTCTGGATTTAATGGCTTCTCTAACGACACTACTTTTCTCCACTCATGGCCCTCTGACACCTTTACGCATGAGCACGTTTCTGACCAAACCAAAACCATCCGTCTCTGTGTAGTGGAGGGAAAAAGCATTAGTGAACCATTGCAATTATGACTCGATAAGAATCTCTGTCCCTGGTGCCGATTTGACTAATAATGATGTTTTCATTAAGATTTCATAATTCAGCAGGTTTACTATCTCACACACACACCCTGTAACCTCACCCCTCCTTTTTGTCGGATTCTCCATTATGGAGGAGATTAAGTACCTTTGCCCCCCCTGAGGATTTTCATTAAAAATCTATACAGATAAGGTTTGTTTTGAAAGGAGTGCTGTGGCGAGACAGAAACTGTGAGAAATGTGCTTCTCTGCTCTGCTTTTTGTTCACAGTATTCTGTGTGATAGTTCTAGATTATAGACTGGAAACATTATAAAGGAGAAAGTCTAAAATAAATACAAAGGAATGAATAAACGCTATTCAGTATTTTAATCTCAGCTGGATTTCCTGCAAGGCCGGCATTGAATCCCACGTACCATATGCTACATCGCCAACAATATGTCTTATAATTATCTTTAACTAACATATTGACATATTGAAAAATGTATTCAATGAACACATAGCTTGTGAAAGCAAATAACTTCATTCTTTTCGCCACATGTCTGGTAATGAGACTTTTCTCTGTTTCTGTATCTTTATATATATTAGAGCTTAGAAAAAGTAGGATTGTTTGGGGGCCTTGTACAGTATATGGACTAGTCTATTAAACATGCTAAAATATTTAATGCAGTTAATGCAGTCACAAGTTATAAGATTGATAATTTTTGGCTAAATACTAAACAAAAACAGTAGTCTGATAATTTGAACATTAGCCAACACTGATGATAATAAGAAATGTAAAAAAAAATCAGCATATTAGAATGATTTCTGAAGGATCAAGTGACACAGAAGACTGGAGTAATGGATGCTGAAAATTCAGATTTGCATTAAAAGAAAAAAAAATACAGTAATTTGTTAAATATGTTAAAATAGAAAATAGTTTTTTTTATAAATAAAGTATTTTTTTTTTTTTTTTGGCTGTTTTTATTCAATAAATGCAGTCATGGAGTGCAAAACTTATTTGAAAATTAAAAAAAAAACTTGAGATAGTTTACTGATAGATACTAGAGATTTTTTTCCAAACCACAGGTCCTGCATTTATGAAATTATTTGGCCCGTCCTGCAAATAAAGTAAAATTTCTTTACCTTCCCCGACATCACGCAAGTTACGTTGTTACTTAGACCTTTGTATTGTAACCTTATCAAAGAACCAAATAAAATATGTAAATATATATTCCACATTTTTAATATAGGCTATAGGGAATTGCATGCAACATAAATGGATTTTTAAAATTTAGTTTTTAATGACCCGCCCCAACCTGCCCCGCAAATAAAGTGCCAATTGTTTTCACAGCCATAATCAGTCTTTTTCCTTTTTCTTTTCCCCTTTACTGACCCTCCCGTGTATCCTTCACATCATGCAATCCCACATCATATCAGCGTGGGAAGATGACATTTTATTAAGAATTTAGAGCTAAAGATGATTGTGCAGGATAACATCTGGCAGTAATGTGGTGCGGTGTCTTTAGTAAAAACAACACTCTGTTTAATTAATAATTGATCAGTACTCTCTTTAGGAACTTTAACAGCGTGGCAGGATCTCAGGGATGCGGTTACAGCACCAAGTCAGTCAGGAGGAAGGAGATAAGGTGTCTGGGAGCTATTTGAGGGCCTGCTCTTTCAGAAACACGCCACTAACAGTGTCCGTGCTGAGGGGAGTAATAATGCATCTGCTGAGGTGTCGACACAAGGCTTTCATGCCAGCATGTAGCTCACAATAACACCTAAAAAGCACTAGTCCCTGTTCAACAGCTTGAAAAGCTTTTACTTGTCTCAAGCAGGTGATCTAGTTTTCTTACTCATGATGTTGAGATTTGAAGTTAGATGTGTGCAGGAGGACAAGAGATGCTGGTGAAATATTCCCTTTATTTGATTTCTACCAGGCATGAATCAGAGTTCTGTGCAGTTATAATTACAGTTATTATTATAAAAAACTGATTTAAGGTGCTACTAAATATGTGTTTACATAAATAGATATATATTTAATACAACATTTATGCATGATGTCTGCAAATCCTTAAATATCTGGTGCTGGGCAACATTTATTCGCAATTAATTGCATCCAAAATAAAAATAAAAATTGTTTGTATAATATCTGTGTGTACTGTGTATAGATTATTATGTATATAAAAAGACACATACAGTATATATTTTGAAAATATTTACATGTATTTTCATGTATATATTTATATTCATATGATTTATATTATATATAAATATATTTAATATATAAACATGACATATCTGTCTTAAATAGATAAATGCATGTGTGTGTGTTTATAAATAAATAATAAATATACACAGCACACACACATATACTATGTATAATTTTTTATTTATTTTGGATTAATCATTGCCCAGCACTAAAATATACATAAATGCAATTATATATTGACTGTATACATTTGAAATAAATGTATTTTGCAAATATCATCAATTAATATGTAATAATAAAATTGTATTATAAATGTTTTTAATAGAATTCATTCTGATAATTAAATAATACTAAAATTAACTAAAATGATTATTTATATTACATTTATAGTGAATTGTGAATGTCATTAATGCTTAGCAGACTAGTAATGCAGAGTGGGCCAGAATTTCATTTGTAAGGCCTGTGATAGTTTTGTTGACTGTCTGTGTCTTTCCATTGTGTTGATTTGTATTGGTGCTAGAAAACTCCTTGACCCTCTTTAGCACGGTCCAGTAATCTCCACAGGCTAAACATTGAGCTCTCTTTATTTTTTTCCTGTACAGTCTAGCCAAATTTTAATGGACTTGAGAATTTATTCAGCAGTGTGGGATTTGCACTATGAGTAGCCAAGTATATCTAACAGCCAGTTTTTGACACATGGGTGATACACCACCCTCTCCTGCTGGACGAAACTCTTTCCCACTATCCATCCAGTCATCTTTCATTAATCTGTTTCTTTCAGCCTTGTAATGAGCTATATAATCTGAATCATCTCTCTGACTGCACAGAAGTCGTGGATTTTTGGTTTTGGTGTTCACCAGCTGCATCAGGGTCCCATGTGTTTCCAATATGTTCCACCGTCAGTCAGTTTGCTCCGTTCTTATCCGTGAGTTTATTACCATGTGAAGTGTATCACAGCTGTGCACCAGCACCAGCCCTGATGAGAAAATCTGCTCTGCAACCCTGCAGTCTGCTCAGGCTTCTTTAGTCCAGAGAAAAACTGGTCAAGATGTCTTTACCCAGTCAGTTAAAACACATGCTACATCCACTAATGCTGATCGCTGAGGTGGAGCATAGACTTGGACATGTGAGTGTTTTGTCAACATTTAGCTAGAGAATATATCGACCCCATGGTGGCCCAAGTGAAGTACTGATAAATCAATGATGCTATTAGTGCCGAGGTCCTTCTCTGGCCACCTGATGTAAATGATGTCTAGTGTAAGAACTTTCCATTAGATATGTGTATTTTTTACCTCATCTGAGCCACACCACCATAGCTTTGTGATTAATGGACTGGAGACCACAGGGACCAGAAGTGAACTTATTTCCATAAGTGTGGATGCAGTAGATTATCTGCTATGAATTACAATGACCAATGGGATCTTGGCATGCAATCACTAAAACTACATTTAAAGTCAATTTTATATGAGAATTACTGATATCTAAGTTTTCCATCATAATCTCTCATCTTCCACCTCTGAAATTACGTTCATGTTCAGCTGATGATATCAAACACCTTTTACAGCTCCTCCCCTTTGACCATATATATAGACTATTTTCCTTGATCAAATCAAAGCCTGGTGGATAAATACAATTACTACCCTACATTTTTTTTTACTTGTAGGATAACCTGTTTTACTTTAAAATATGTACTGAAATAAAATGGGTAACAGCCTTTCTTGTGAACTTTAAACGTTATTAGGAAACTATTCTTTGTTCTATTCTACTGTTTTTAAATAAGGGTATGTGAAATGCATTGTTTATGATATTATCATAATTGTTATTGTAAAGGTCTCAGTCTTATTAATGCAGTTTATATGCATTTATTCCACCTCTGAGTTGCATAAAAATGCATCTAAATGCCACTTCAGATGCTGCTTCTGTGTCATCTCTGGATGATCTCATGGATCAGGCATTGTTTGAGGAGCTCAGACAACATTAATGGTGATGGATTCGAGGGCAAGGCAATTTTTGTAATGATGACTCAGACATGCAACACAATCACTGAATATTAATGCATATATGGCTCAACAAGAGAAATGATCTCCCTGATGATCTCACCAGATCTTTGGCTTTAAATGCACAGGCTTTGTGTGTTTCGCTGCCCACACTTGGAAATGCGTCATCTTGTCAGATTTTGTGTCATCTGCCCTGAACTTAATTGCATTCCTTCAGTGGTTAATTTCAGGAAAACTTGTATATTTGTTTTTTTTTTTTTTTGTTTCAAGAAGTTCTAACAACATTTTTATCCTTCTCTTATAGCGCGAGAAGAGAACGTGGCCACATTTAGAGGTTCCGAGTACTTCTGCTTCGACTTGTCTCAGAATCCCATCCAGAGCAGCAGCGATGAAATCACATTGTCCTTCAAAACCTGGCAAAGAAATGGCCTTATCCTTCACACGGGCAAGTCAGCAGACTACGTCAACCTGGCCCTGAAAGATGGGGCTGTTTCGTTGGTCATCAACTTGGGATCCGGAGCCTTTGAGGCCATTGTCGAGCCAGTCAATGGCAAATTCAACGACAATGCCTGGCATGACGTGAAAGTCACGCGCAACCTCAGACAGGTAATTCTGAAGTGGCTCGAATTTCATGTTTTCTGATGTAATTCAAAACTAAATGCTACTTTTTGTAGCTTAAATTAGCATTTTCGGTTATTGTACGTTCTTCGAGATGCTAACGCAACTATTTCTTCCTCTGAGTTCTTCTACCTTGCCTCCTCAGGCATTTACCTCTGTCTGAAGCTATCAACAGTGTGATGGCTTCAAGAGGCTGTCTCTCTCACCCCTCTAGATATTCACCTCACTTCTCCAAACAGTCTGTCTTATCAGGGCAGTGGGGAGAGGCTCCAACCAACCTCAACCGTTCCATTTACCCACAGCCAATCTTTGTTGAACTGTTAAATCACTCTGTCGCGGCATTTTAAAATATGTAAATATTTAGGGTGGTTTTGCCCCTCAGGAGTGAAAGGATGTCGCTTTTTGCACAGGCGTGTGTGGAGGCGTGAGTGCCCACAAGCACAAGCTATTTCAGCTCTGATCCACTAGGACTGTGACATTTTTTTTTCGCTTTGTTTAATAGCTGTTTTACTATCACTCCAAGAACATGATTAGAATTACCTTATACAACTGCCCGAGGAAAGTCAAAAACCATATGAATCACAACAAAGAGGTAGCTAGATAGAGGTCACTGTTCACGGTTGAAGCAGAAAACAACACGTTATGAAACATTACATTAAGATAGACCTAAAAATTGAAGCTAAATGTGTTTTGGCAACCAAAGATTTGGGAATTACTGGTGAAAAACTCTGTATTCTGGAAGGTTTTTCAAGTGAGTATGCACATTTTGCCGAATAGTGCAGTATCTTCACAAAAAGTGAAATGCCACCGGCTCTGAGGAGAAGCCACTTCTTTTTCTTTTCCACCTTTTCTTACTCTCACTCATATGCTTTGCTTGTCTATGGATAACATTTGTTCAGACTCAGACTAACCACTCATAAACCATTGACTAGTCTTTAGTTTACCAACCAGAACCTAAACTAATGTTCTACTCATCATGACTTCATTTGAGTTTATTTCATTTTATTAACAACCCTTTTGTTATTGTTTAATTTGCTTTCCTTCCCCCTTTTCTCAAAGCATTCAGGTATTGGACACGCTATGGTAAACAAACTACATTGTCTGGTAGATATCATTCTTATTGTCCTTTTTTGGGTTTAGCGTGTGTTTCCCTGGCCCTTTTTCTTTCTCTTTTTTTGGGGTTTCATGGCTTCATAAGAAATAAACAGACTTGGGTTTGTATTTCGGGGATTTCTTTTTTTTCTTCCAGATGTCCTCATTCCATTTTCCACTACAGCTTTACCGCCATTTTCTATCTTTCTTTCTTTGAACTTCTTCTTTGGCCCCTTTTTAATTTTTGAAGCTTTAGATGTCCTTTTAGCCCTTTTTTTATATCAAATACTGTCAAAAACTGGCAGAAGCTTTCCTAAACAAATAAAGTGACGAAAACAACAGTATGAAAATATATCAAGAATAAAGAACTACTTCAGCTCTGGAGCTCTGACAGTTGATTCCAGTTGTTTGCGCATGCCGCGCCGACCCATTCATGCTGGATCAGCCCTTGTGTTACTAACACCAAAACTCTTGTCTGAGCAACCCACCATCTGCCCAGTTTCCTGTACCCATATTGTGGTGTAGGTCATGACTTCTTGTATGCTCCATCATTACCCCTCATCCTGTAAGCTTTGGCTTTGGTCTCATATGTGCTGCCTCCCCTTGCATGTTGTCTTGGCTTGAAGAAGATGCATGATTTCATGTTTGCAGTGTAGTTATTAATGTTAAATGAGGAAAAAGACCATCTGATTTCTGTGTTGCATGCTCATTTGTGGTAGTATTAGCTCAATTTGGAACGCATGCATACGTATGTGTCAACTAACCCTATGTGCTAAGAATTTGAACTAAAAACAAGCAATTTGTCTATAGTTTGTACATAACACTAACCCCTCAAAATATTGCCCCATACCAGAAAACCATTTCTAACACCATCATAGATAAAGAAAATATGCCGGCAAAATATTTTCTTTACCTGTCCTTTGTAAGTCTACAAATACTAGATAAGAACGGCCTACTAAAGTCTCAAAGTGGTCTTTTGGTACACAATCAAAGACAGACAGCAACCAGCAAGATCGAAGCTAACCTATTCCTGGTAGAGCGGCCGTCACAGCCATGATGTTCATAAATGGATTTTTCCCTCCCTTTTATCATTCCTCCCAATCAGGTGACAATATCTGTGGACGGCATCCTGACTACAACAGGCTATACGCAGGAGGACTACACAATGCTGGGATCAGATGATTTCTTCTACGTCGGAGGAAGTCCAAGCACAGCAGACTTACCTGGGTCGCCCGTCAGCAACAACTTTATGGGTTGCCTGAAAGAGGTAGGTGGTCTTGGCAAACCCCGTTCTTTCATCTACATGCATCATATGAACCATATACTTGTCTGGACTGAAGGGGAACAAGTTTGAATAGACCACCTGAGCAGAATAATAGATTCAGTACAGCTTATCTGGTTAAAAGGATAGAGCAGACATCATACCAGTGGTGCGTTTCTCTAATGAAATTTGCTGGAGTTATACATTTTTGCCCAGACGCGAAATTGTTTCAGGTGTATTTAATATGACTTTTCAATTGTGGTGAATCATTTGATTAAGGTTTCGCAGGCCAGAGAAAAAGTTAAGGTGATTGGATGAGATGAGACTTTGCATAGTGATATGCATCATTCTCAAAAAGGGAACCCCAAATTGATTCTTCTGAACAACTGGACATGAAGACATCTCTAAATGCAAAATAGAAATGTTCCCACAAGGGTGAATCTCACAGAAAAATGTTTCCAATTTCACCCCTAAAGTAAAAATAAAAATAATAAGTTATATTCTGCTTAAATAAACTATTTTTTTTTCTTTTCTTTTGTGGTATTTATTTATTGAAATTTGTAATTTAAGGATGCTTTTTTTTATCAAAAGCCAAAAAAATAACAAAAAATAAATAAATAATAATAATTGACTGCAGTACATGTAATGGGAATAAAGTAATGGTAATGAAAAACCTTGTCCTAAAAATTGCTTGTTGCTTTTTGAATGAATTATGATCCAGACAGATTTTGTTTTCACTTTCAGTTCACCCTTGTATTATTGTTATTATTATTATTATTATTATTATTATTATTATTATTATTATTATTATTATTATTATTATTATTATTATTATAAAATTTTCCACATTACAGTAATGGTAAACTTTAAGTAAAAATGAAGTAAAATGGAGTTATATTTAAATTAAAAACTACATTTAAAGAAGTTTTTCATCAGAAAAAAATAAATGTAATGTAAATGCATTAATGGTCATGAAAAACCTTGTCATGAAAGTTATATCACAATGCAAACCACCTTAGTCCTAAAAAGTTCTCTTTAAACTATTTTTTTTTCCCGATTAATATGATCCAGATAGGTTTCGTATTCACTTTCATTTCACCTTCTAAGAGCCATTATACTGTTTGCAAAAGTTAGATGTCATTCTCTTTCGATCAGCTGTTCATTTCCACACTCCTCAGTTGTCAGGTCTGGATAACTTTATCAGTAAATGGAATGATCTTTAATTTAGCTGGAAATAGGCAATTACTCTGTTGCGCGGCTGCTGGTGAGATCCTCCATTAATTCATGCTGAACAAACAGCAGACAACAGAACCTCCTTTTTCGCAGTGAGCGCTACAACAGCCTGCTATCTTTTAATGACCCGCCATCAAGCTATCGCTGCCATTTCCATCTCAGAGCGGCCCTCCTATCGCAGGGCTAAAAACCTGCAACATCGGCGTTTGCGTAAAAAAATTATTTCATTCCCTCTTTACTGTGCTGAGTTGTAAAAAAACTGCCAGCCATGTCAGAGATTACAGTAATCAGTCTCCTATGTGCTGCGATTATAGCAAGTGCTTACATAACACTGCTCTGTTAGATAGGTGAATTGGATGCTAAGGGCTGCTCAAGACGAGATAGCAGAACTTATATATCCTTCACCCACCCAAGAGTGGCCATAATGATAGATACCTCCTCCTCACACTCTTTCTCATAGCTCGAGTCCACGGATAAAAAGACATTTTAAATGCTTCGCAGCTTTTAAAACCTCACATCTGATGTGGAAGCTGAAAATGATGTAGTTGTTATGGATCATGTGTGAGAATGTCGGATTAAGATTACATGATCATAAGCGTGCCATTTTGCATTTTTAGCTGGTGTCAATTAAACATAAAATTATATTTATTTCCTTTTATTTTTCCTTTATTCACTAAAAACTTTTGCCAGTTCTAGGGTATTTTTGTACTGGTAAACCTAAGTGATAGTACCTCTTATTAGAAGTAGACTGTGGTATTGTAGAGTGTACCACCCTGTGGCACAAGATGCTTATTGCAGTCATGTTGTGAGAAGGGTAATGCAGAGAGACACATTTAACACTACCTATGTTTCAAAAATGGTCTTAAGACAGAAAATCTGAGCAATATGTGCTGATTTCTTTATGTATAAGACCACAGTTTTAAAAGTAAAAATAAAAATAAATAAATGATAGATGGGTAGCTTATTTTTAGCATTATTAACAACTAATTTTCTTATTCTTTAAATGAAGCAGACTATCGTATAGATATTCACAGGCCTCCCTAGACCTGCCTTGTGTCCGTCTTTCAAGCTGAGCGTGAAGGGCAGTAATCAGGGTATGGCAGGGCATGTGGCTGCACAGGGGTCTGCCAGCACTAATGACTGGATACGGAGCGGCCTCCACTGCTGAGCTGGACTCTGGCTTCCTTCCTTTGTGCTCTGCCATCACAATCATTTTCCAGGATGTGTGCATGGTGACTGTCATTTGTCACTTTGTTGGGCCGGCTGGATGAAACTGTCCCTGCTCTCTGGACACTTGCTCCAGAGCCAGCACTGCTCTATGGATGCAAGAGAGGTCTGAGATTTCTGATAGATAGGTTGACCTAGCCTTACTTGCTCTCTCATCCTCTATCCAGCAGATCTGCATCAGTAAGCACCGCAGAACTATTAATATTCGGCAAAAGCTGGGGCGGGGGAAAAACAGCAGGAGTGGTCTTTGTCTTCTGTGTCAGGCATGTGTTCAGATGAAATTATATTTTGATGAAATAAAACAAAGCATCAGTTAAAGTCATGTATTTATTTATTTTATATTTATTTTTTTGTGGAATATAACACAAAATATGGGGTGGGCAGGACTAAAAATTAGAAATGTTAAACTAACAGAAAACTTAAAACATGAAGCCAATTAAAAAATTTAACAAATTCTACAATAGTATATGATAATTAATATAATAATATAGTTTATAATAACAGTAAAATAACACAGATTTTAAGAATATTTTTTATATCATTTTTTTATTATTTCTATTTTCTTGTGGTCCATAATATGGAGGTAAATGGTAACCAAAACTGTTTGATTACCAGATTCTTCAAAACATCTTATTTTATTGACAGAAGAAAGACAGTTTGAAATGACATGAAAGTAAACTGATAAAATTCCTTTCTCTTTAAGAAGACCTTCATAGATAGTCTGTGTTAAATGGTTAGCTAGCAGCAATGAGTTGATAACAGATTTCCCCATAGGTCATGTAGTTTGTGAAAGTGAAGATGGTAGGCTTCTCACATTAGCATGCTAATTAGCATTAGCATTTGGTTCAACACTGTTGAGCTTGTGAGGAAAATTATATGTGAATACAGTGCATGCAGATGAGCTGTGGTCTAGCAGAGGTTTATAAATAAAAATAAACTCTGATTGAATAAGTTGCAGACCAGACCGAATGTCATTATGCCAACAGTCAGGTGTTTGGCTGTGCAAGCCCTGACCTGTTATACCATGTCCAACCAGGCCATCTAGACCTATCTACACATTGTTGCCCTAAGCTCCCATGCAAAACATCCACAAAGGGCCACCTGGCATGCTTGACTAGTGAATAATCTATACCGATTTCCAAGTTTTCTCCAGTTTGACCTGGGGGCTATTAATTCCTTGAGAGTGGTGGGTAGGCACTGTAGGCAGAGATTTATAGTAGAAGCAGACAGCTGTGGATGATGAATGCGGGTGTCACTACAGGCCCAGCACAGGCAGAGAGGAGGCCGCGGGCATGGGGAGGACCCTGAGATAGCTGCTCTTCCAGTTCTCAGCGCAACAGATTGGCACTACAACAGAACCTTGACTTCAAATCCAAGCAAATATCCCTTTGCTTATCCCATGCTCATAGCAGTCAGTGAGAGCAGACAGCATTTGATTTGACATACTGTCTTTCACAATCCAGATCTGTGGAAAGACATGTTTTCAATATTTCATCAGCAGAATTGAAACACAGGTGCACAAAAATACAATATGTTGAATGAACTTCACTTCAAATGACATACAAGCTCATTCTGAAACCTAGTAAGCTAAATGTTGCCTACTAGCATCTTAACTTCTCAAGTGCAATGCATTCTGGGATTGTCTTCTACATGAAGTTCAATGCTGCCATATAATCTGGCCTAAACAAATGATGGTGTTTACTCTGTCTGGGGTTTATTATATCATGGGGTTTTTTTTGGCAAACTTTTTGGTCCCACTTTATATTAAGTGTACTTTTAGTGTACTTTTATAAGTGTACCTATGTACTTTTAGATGTTTAATTTGGTACAATGCACTTATTGTTTACATACAGTACGTTTTTGCATGTAATTCATTTCTGTATTTACATGTATCCATCCCTTACACCTTAACCCACCCTTAAACCTACCCATACCACCAAATCTGTCAGCAAATCTATCAGCAAATGTGTTTTGTAGTACAATATGAACTCAATAAGTATGTAGGGCTTCCCCCTAATAGTCGACTAACCATTAGTTGACCAGAAGAGACTTGGTCGACATTTTTTTAATTACTTAGTCGCTGAACCTCAAATATGGCTTATCATCTGAAATATATGTAAGTAGCAGCAACGTTACATGACCGCTTAATGTTAACAGAGAAAAATGTACTGTACGCTTTTCAGGAGTCTTTGCGGAAAGAGGAGGCTGAACAATGGCGCTCACTGCAGGACAAATGTAGGCACCGAATCAGTGTCGCAGACATCATCTCTTGAGGACAAGCAATCTTTCAGAAAACAAAGAAAGCACTAGTTTATCAATGAATTATTAAAATCTTAATGTAGCCTCCTTAGTGTTTTTCTATGACACATTCATAATCAGTAATTCTTCTGTCACTGTGCTGTGGCAAGCTTATGCGTGCAATTGAGCGCTTAGGCTATGTAGGCAATTGAAGGCTCATTATTGTTATTTAAATGGTTTATTAATAAACGTGCGATTAGTCGACTAATGCTGCAAATGAGCTACTACTAGTCGACCAGAAAAATTTTAAGTCTAGGGCAGCACTGGTACATTGTATTTATTTTTTGATGCAAGTACATACAGTAGAAGTTTAATATAAGCTGCTTAATGTAAAGTGGGACAAACTTTTTTTCTTTTTTTTTTCTAAAACAAAAGCCTTAGGAAGAATATGTGGCCTCTCTGGTTGTAAATAGCGTAGCTGTACAACAAAGACTTACATAAGAAACGTCACTCTATCCATCCTTTTTTGTTTCACTTTTTCCAGTTTATTTCAGAGTCTGCAAGGCAAGATAACAACCTGATGAAATTTTTAGTCCATCCACACACTCAAACAAATTTCTTTCTGTGTCTGGAACCAGTCAATCCTTACGTTCCCTCACGGCCAAATCCATAAAGCCGAGATAGCTCCACTCAGACAGATTCTTGGAGTCTTCTCATGTCTGTCTATAGATTATGTCTCAGCTTGCTTGCTTTTCCTGCAAACTACATACCAGTTGTTGTTAGATAAATCCCTGGCATTATATTAAAATGTCAGATTTCTATATATATATGTTGTTTTTTCCCTATGGTTTGCACCTCGCTCCAAAAGTCAGTTAATGCAATTAAAGAATATTTCTGCAAAGAGATTTAACAGTTTGGACAACTGAAATATGATTTGCAAGCTCGGTCACAGAATCAAGACTCAGAGAAGGGTGCGGATATTTCACAGCTCTGAGCGGCTCATCAGCTGAATTAACAGTCTGACATTTCACGAGCCGCCTGAGCACATCAAAATGACAATGCCATAGAACGGACCAAATTGCAGAGTATCAATTTGTGTTAGACACTGTGGCTGCCCCTAGTGTTGTGAACAATTTGCAAGATGAAACTTGATTTAGGTGATGAAAAATGTACCAGACAGGTTCAATTGAAATGATAACGTTACAAATAACAGCAATCATTGTCTAACCAATGTCTGAACGTTTTCAGTCATGTTAAAGTCCCCAAGGTTATATTTGGGACTTTGAGATGCTTACAAGGAGTCTGTGGGGTAGCACACAATCTCTTTCTCTATTCCCATAATCCTTTATTCAGAGATTATATGATGTTATGATGTGTTCTACTTGATGTACAGCATAATGTAACAATTTGGCTGCTGAAAAATTAGCTTTACCATCATAGGGGTAAATTACAAATGTTTTAATATATTCAAATAGGATACTGTAATTTTTAAATTAGTATAATATTTTACAGTATTGCTGTTGTTATTTTATTTTAGTAAAATAAATGCAGCTTTGATGAGCATAAAGGTCTTCTTTTAAATATATTTGATAACAAACATACTTACTGACCCCAGTCATTTAAATGGTATTACATGAAAAAAAATTACATAAAAAAATAAAAACCTTTTCTGTATTATATTGTTTCTGTGTGTGTAACTCTAAATTTCCAGTTGATAACGTTTAAGAAAACAGTCTATACAGTACATGTACCATCATGCCAGTATTTCATAGCCTACATGGAATTCTATAATATAGTCTCCAGTTTCTAGACAACAATGCAATAACAGCTTTAAATTTCTCTAATTCTTTCCTTCATGATGTTAGAGTTTTAACAGAGCCAGTGTACGTCAATCTATCAGATAGCACCATGATGGTTTATAGAGGTGAAATACTGTTTTTGAAAGAACAATGAAAGAACTGAAACTTGCCGTTTTAGTCTTGTGGAGAAAAATGACGATGTTTGTACGAGATGTGAGGTACCAATGTATGGCTTTGTCTGAGAAATGGATCCCCCTCAGGGAGAATGATATTTATGATCTATCAGATAAGAAACACAGCAGAGGAGAAAAGCCTGGAAATCTCAGTGGCTTTTCTGCAGAAGCAGAAGACAATCCTTCCATTCCGCTTTGCCCTCCCTGAACCTGAGAGGATGTTTGATTTACACACCGCAGTGTCCAGGATTAACTGGAATATCAGGGCTGGAGCTTTTGTGTCGATTGCTTGCTCTCAGAAACAGCATGATGTTCTAAAAATGTACACCCAAAAAAGATTTATTTATTCAGGAGAAATTAGCTAAAGCAGGCAATTTCACACCCCAGCAAATTTCTGGGGTGTTTGCAGGTACAGTGCACTCTACACCCGTTTAATCTCTATAAAATGTAATGTATGGTCAGACCGTGCAAAATAAGTATGGCAGAGAAATATCAACCATATTAATTAGCAAAAAATAGCCACTTGCATTTGTGACTAAAAATAGATGTGTGTAAACTGTAATATATATATATATATATATATGGGAACGTGTATGAAAATAAAATAAAAAAGTCTCTGCTGAGTTTTATGAAATGTAAGGTCATAAAAAGTCTTATATTTTACTACAACTGTAAAATGTGTTTTAGAGCATGTGTGTGAAAAAAGAAATGAAAAAAATTCCCCATGGCGTTTTATTTAATGTAAAGTCATAAAAAGGTTTAAATGTCTTAAATGGTAACAAATGTCTTAATTATTATTTTAAAAGCTCTTAAATTTTGGGATGGAAAAAGGAATCACGAAACAGCTTAGTGTGATTATTTAGGCTAGAATTTCATCAATAAATATGAGCCCTGCACATGTAAAAGTAAAATTGTGGCACTGTTGCGTGTTCTAAAGGCTCACGATTTCAGAATACTGCACATTTATATCAATAAATTGCTTATGATCTACAGCTGACGAATTATGGCAGTATTTAGTTAGTTTGCATATTAGAATATGCTGTAGATGGTTGTAAGAGTCCCAGATTCCTCTTTAATTTTGTCTCCCTCGTCTTTTTAAATAGCTGTCAATAGTAAAAGAATTCCAAAATAAGAGTCCCGTTGTACTGAGGACTTGTTTATAAATAGAAGTCCCACATTATTTAAAAAGGTTAAATAATTAACTAGAAATATTTAACTCATTTTAAACAATCATTTTGCTTTTAAATATCTCCTTGTATCCCTTTATTAGAAAAAAATCATTATTTCAATTTAAGAGCACATATGCATTGGATAAAAGTAAACGTCAAGCCCTAATAAAACTAAGCACTTGCTCAGAGCATATGGCTGTTGTCTTGGCTTTAACTAACAGGCTCTAGGACCCAGAGCACAATGTCAGATTTGGGAAGCATGCAGGAGGCAGGACTTGCTTCCTCAGAGCTTTTGTGGCAGAAAGTGCCATTGCAGCTTTGTCATCCCATTACCATATTTATCAAGAAAACCAGACCCACAACCAGCCCGAGTCAATTACCATTGAGAGACAGTCATTTGCAGGCAGTGGCCTGGCCTATTGGTATTATCACAGGTCATATTTGAATAAAGTCACCTTTCCTTGTTTCTCTATTTAGTATCAAGCAAAAAAAAAGGATTTGCATATTCATATTCATTATCTTCGAAAGCCAGATAAAGATATCTCATAAATCATCATCACTGAGTGATTCTTTTCTTACATCTGCACAGGTTGTTTACAAAAACAATGACATCCGGCTGGAGCTCTCCCGGCTCGCCCGCATTGTGGATCCCAAAATGAAGATCCAGGGAGATGTGGTGTTTAAGTGCGAGAACGTGGCCACCCTGGACCCCATCTCATTCGAGACACCCGAGGCCTACATCAGCCTACCCAAGTGGAACACCAAACGCATGGGCTCCATCTCCTTCGACTTCCGTACCACTGAACCAAACGGCCTTATTCTCTTCACCCATGGGAAACCGCAGGAAAGAAAGGATGCCCGCAGTCAAAAGAACACAAAAGTGGACTTTTTTGCAGTAGAGCTTCTGGATGGAAGTTTGTACCTGCTGCTGGACATGGGCTCTGGGACTATCAAAGTGAAAGCCACACAGAACAAGGTGAACGACGGGGCCTGGTATCATGTGGACATCCAACGAGATGGAAGATCAGGTCAGTGTGTGGATTCATAGACGAATACACACTTAAGTGCATTCTTTATTCCATGCTGAAAACATTTAATAAATGCCTTTGATCTTTTTTTTTTTTCAATCCGGTCGTTTTGTTATTGTGTATAATTTTATGTACTTTAAATATTTAATTTAATGTTTAAAATTCTTATTTTTTAACTAGCTTTTGCACTAATTTGTACTGCAGTAAAGCTATTTTTGGCACATTTGATAGTTTTTAATTAGTATTCCTTAATACAAATCTAAAGTAAAACATTAATTATATATATATATATATATATATATATATATATATATATATATATATATATATATATATATATATATTATTACTGTTATTATTAATTTAAAAATGAAGATAATATATTTATTTAGCTTTTGTTGCTTATGTTATCAGGTTACAGTATTACAGTGTAGTGTAGGAATAATGTACTGTAGGTATAATTAGTGTTTTTGTGCTAAGCCTATTTTTTTTTTTTGTACATTGCTGAATAATATATGGTTGCTAAACTTGCTAATAATGGAAATATTCAATATAGTAACCTAAAATCACTCCATAATATTTATGTTAGGAAAACAATGTGTTAGAAGCACAAAGCAAACCCGCTGTTGTGGTTGTGCTGTTGCTTCGTTTATCTTATGAAATAGACCTAAAGGTACTGTAAGAGACAGGGTTGAGAATGGCTTTGTACATCCAATTTGTGAAAGAAATGATTTACATTTATAAATGCAATTCAAGGAAAAAGTCTTTAAAATCGATTTCCATGTGGGAAATATGCTCTTAAGAAATAAAGACATTGCCCATAAATTGTATCTCATTGTAAAACCAATTTTTAACTGAGCACATGAAGAACTCCCACTTTGTTTCATTATTAAATCGGTCGGATACTGTAATTGCTTGTGTGTTTTCCATAGGCGTTAAGCTCTGCAGCCCAAAGATAACAGCTTTAAACAAAAAGCACTGTGGTTAGTCACCAATAATGGACTTGGTCCAAAGCAGGCTGACATTTTCATTTCATTTCACTTTTACTTTGACAGAACTTTCTATTAGGTTTTATCCCCTCTATCTTTCTCTGTTCCCTTCTTCACCTCTTTCTTTCTTTCATTGCCCTTGAATCTCTGGCACTCTGTTTCAGAATCGATCGACGACTACTCCATATCACTTCATAGCACAGGGCCCTTGGGAGGTCTTGTAGGATATCAATAATGAGAAGTTTTAGACAGAGCCATGTGGCTGACTGGACTGGTGTCAGTTCTGGAGAGATTATTCCCATTGATCCCTGGATCGCCACATGGGATGCATTGTTTACATCTGTGTGTCTGTAAGAGGGACGCCGATTTACAAGATTCACACACTCTCCATGAGGTCATAAATAGAAAATAATCTTTGTGTAGCCCCCCACTCCCTCCATCACTTACTCTGTGGATAGTCTTTCCATCCCTATCTTTGTCTCTTGCGGACAGGATAGACAGAGGACTGCTGTAGTGTGAACCCTGCTGGATTATGCAATGCAGTGATTTACAGTACTTTAGTTTGTCTAGAGTTTATTTAGACTTTATAAGAGTTAACTCTATCCACATAAAATAATAATAATAATAATAATAATAATAATAATATATATATATATATATATATATATATATATATATATATATATATATTTGTATTTATATTTTACAAATTATGAATACATTATATATTACACACACACACACATATATATGTGTGTGTGTGTGTGTGTGTTTCCATACTATTATAGTATTTAATAATAATCTGAACTAGCTTTTTTTTTTATTCAGTAGCTTATAATCAAATTGTTCTTAAAATTCAGATCTATTTATATTTTATTTAGTTTTCCTTTTATTATAAGACATTTTTAACCCTAAATAATAAATGAGAAAAATCACAAGCAATTTATCATACATTTGGTAACAGATGCTAGTTTAAAAAACGCAACAGACAGACAGACAGATAATACATAAAAATTTTAATGCAGCTGTATTTCAATTAACATATATGATTTTTGAATTTTGTGGGATTACTTTTGGGGACATTTTAGGGGGTTAAACGCACCAACCTAAATTGCAAAAAACTTACTGTAACATTACTAGACAACTAACAATAACTGTGTGAATATATTTTATGGCTCATATAATCTTGGTTTCTCTTAATCCTTCCCAGGCACCATATCTGTTAACAGCCGCCGCACTCCATTCACTGCCAGTGGTGAAAATGAGATCTTGGACCTGGAGGGGGACATGTACCTGGGTGGCCTCCCCGATACCCGGGCCGGTCTTATCCTTCCCACCGAACTATGGACTGCCATGTTAAACTACGGCTATGTGGGATGCATTCGCGACCTGTTCATTGATGGTCGCAGTAAGGACATCAGGCAAATCGCTGCGGACCAGAACGGTGCAGGCATCAAACCTTCCTGCAACAAGGTGTCAGGCAAACAGTGCGACAGCTATCCGTGCAAGAACAAAGGAATGTGCAAAGAAGGATGGAATCGCTTTATCTGTGACTGCACAGGCACCGGTTACTGGTCCCGTACATGTGAGAGGGGTAAGTTCACTGCCTTTACCTTTACCTTTATTTGTTCATATTACCCTAACAGGCCCGGTTTCCTAAAATTAATTTTTATGCTTTGTTTTAGAAGAAACCCGAAAGGCGGGTTTCATTTCAATCGCAACATTTGAATTCGAAAAAATGAGCATTTACAATCACCGTCACGCCAGTTTGTTTAGCTTCTCACCTGTAAAATCCCATCTGCTGCTGTTTGTAAACAGCGGATTAGCTCTCACATAATCAGTTAAACTATAAGCTCATTAATATCTCAGCACGTTGCCGTATGGAAGCTGATGTTCTCCGGGGTTCGGGGTGTGCGGCTGAGCCAAACCCGTGATGATGTCATACCTTGGAAAAAGGCCAGCCGTTCATAAAGTACAGATCTTCCAGTGTCATAGGCACAAATATTTATATTTGCATGAAAAATGAAGTGGAGTGGTTTTGGTAGATGACGGGACATTGGTTGTGGATCTTTTGCTCAAGTCTGTGTTGGCTGCATGTTTGAAGGGCTCCATATGGGACAGAACGCAGGGGTTCCAGGTAACCAGGTAATAGAGGGACTTCCAGTGTGTCTGTGAACACTAAGCAAAGCAAGTTGCTTATTATGTTGCCATGAAAGCTGCTTTCTCTGTTGTGCTTCATTCATTTGTATTATATTACAAGAAACCATTGGTAAACTTTTTTTTTTTTTACTCTGTCTATATATTTAGACATATTAACATATTTAGATAATCACATTTGTAATAGAAGTAGATATGAAGTATATATGAAAATAACGTGTATATATAAAGAACCTTTTGTGCAATTCATGGGTATCCATGGAACCAACAATAGCAATACAGAACCTTTATTTTAAGGTGTAGACTTGCTGTTTACAGTTATGCAAGTAGATCTCCTTAACTGTTTGTCAAGATAACATTTATAACATATCAAATCACCAATAAAATTTGACAACAATATTAAAAATGTAGCTTATTTAGCCTAAATTTTTTAATAAAAAAATAGCTTCTGTACTGTTATAAAGCTATTTTTGTTGGCACCTTTATGATAAACTGCTTGTGATTTTCGTCATTTAGGTCTTTGCAGAAAAAAATGTCTGACATGTAAAGTTCAATGCAAATATATGAGAATTTACAATCTAAATAATATAATCAAATAAAACACATTTTTTATATTATAGGGATCCCTATTGAGAACAAAAATGAGTCTCAAGAGGACATAGCAAACATTGACATCAATTGTTTTTGTATTGTCAGAGGATATGTTATGATATCTTTTTCTGCCCTTGTGCTGTGTTTTTGAATTTTTTTTAAAGTCAAATGCAGCAGTTTAACACTCCATTGCTAGAGATACATATTGTAAATTAACCTCCTGCACGTTCATTTGCCATGAATGTCAGTCATAATCATCTGCAAGGGCATTAGACCGAGTGTCATCATGCATTATATGTGAGTTTATGATAAGAACAAGTATGAGAGGTATTCTGATACTAACTAGAAGTGTGTCTAAACATCTTAATTCAACTACACTTATGCCACATGGCAAATTAGTCAGCTTTCTAAGTGTCACACACACACTCACATCCATTTGGACCTGGACTGTGCATTTGCATTGCTCATGTCTGAACTAATAGACAGCCCTAGCACTTAAAAGAGCCCATTGCAATTATTAGTGAGGCTTGCTAAGCTGCTTAGCTAAACTGTATAGGAAACACAAAAGAAATTCCTGGTAAAATCTGTGCACCCTGATTCAACTAGCTCTTAACTTGGCCAGTAAACAGACCAGAGACTTTATACCGATAGTCAGATGTCTAATAGTTCTGCTAAACTACACAGTCAGGTCCAGTATTTTAGTTTTTTTTTTGTGCTATAAGTGTTATAACTCTAAACCAATACTCTGCTAAGAGTGCACACCCTACTACCTGATATTTGTCCAGATCAATTATCTGCTCCATAGAAGCCTGAAGCTGCTGCTCGGGCCAGACAACTGGCTGCTGTCACAGACCACGCTGTCTTCCTGTCAGTACACATACACTTCAGATTTTCTCTAATGCACGCTCAGCATTTCAACCCCAACAAACACCTCTTTTTTCCGGATTGAGGAAATGTGACCATGTGCTTGGAAATTTCAGGTTTGGAAGAGCAACTGCTGATTCATTGACAGTAGAAATTCAAAACATTCAATACAGAGGTCATGCAATGAGAAATTATTTTATTTGATAAAGTAATGATTTCTCATGATAGGACACCAAGTGTTTTGCATTTCTAAAGGCTGATTGAAATTATACAATTCTACATATGATATTATTTCCGATGCTCCTTGCTCTATCATCTAAATATTATAAATATAAACAAAATACCATCTTTATATTATATAAAAGCCTGTATAGAAATTTACATGAATAGGAATATGAATGCGTTCAAACAAAGGCAAGCTGGAGTCTGAAATAACTGAATCCTCTTTTCTGAGTTATTAAGTCCATTATGCAGCTAGGACCCCTCGAGGTCATTTCATATCTTATTCTTAACATTACACACAACATCACTGTATATACTGCATATGACTTTAGAAAATGACATTTTTGATAAGTGAAAGAGATGTATAAAGCGCTGTATTCTTCATAAAGCAAGAATTCTAATTTAACACTGTGCAGTTTTACACAGTATTACAATTTTGCATCTTTTTTTGTGTGTACTGTATGCAACTAATTTACACAATATAGCGAAGTCCCATTTATTGCTTATTAGTATTTGTAGTTCATAATTTCATACAAATGTAATTAAAAAATGTTAAGCAACTTAATAAATGCCTTCTTTGCACAGGAAGGTACAGTATAACTCCAAGCCAATTATCATACTGTAGCAATCTGTTTTGTATTAAGAGATTTAGTATTTTAAATCTGTTATATCTGAATGATGGATTTTGATGTTTTCCTTTAGCTTCCCAACTTGAAAACTGCAATACTGTTATAGCTCACAGTAGAATAAAGTTAATACCGTGTAAACAGGTAAAACCTGTTTTCATGCAGTAATTGAACTCCTTTTACCGTATCGTCTGATGTGCCTTGCCAATTTAGTGCGGAGATCTCGTTTTGCACGTTAATTCCTTCAGTCATTAATGTAGAAAATGAGTTTGTTTGGTTAATAAATGCAAAACCTCATTTCTGTTCAAACGGCCCTGATCATTTCAAAAGTACCTCGACAGGTCATGCCTCAGTAATGCTAAATTAAATAACGAGATCGGATGATTGTGGGATGAGCTGATATGTTGATAATTGGCTCAGATATTTTGTTCATATGCATGGTTTAACATGAAGTTTTGTGTGTGTGTATGTGTGTGTGTGTGTGTGTGTTTTTAGTTTACAAACAGGCCAAGTTGTACTGGGAACTTTTTTTTACTAAGCACCACTGGCTATAGTGCTCGAGTTAATTGCTATTGATTCAGGCAGTGTGAAGGTCATCTATGCCGGCCTGGGGGCCTCAGAGAGCAAAAGTGGACCTCACAGCCATGGCCCTTAAATCACCTGAGAGTGCACCGAATGCTAGGGCCACGGTCCCTTAACAACACTCAAATATAATCACAACTGAGTTTACTCGCATTCTGGGGATTTTTTTTTTCTATCTTTGTTAATACTATATTTCTCCCAGGCTTGACCGTGGTGAAGCCCATGTTTCACGGAGGCCTGGGTGATTAGTGTAGAACTTTAGAACACAAACTGCAGGTTCCCTTGGTAGCTTTCCTGGTTTAGCACATACTGTTTGACATTTTTATCATATATTGATTTGATACTGTAGTGTCTCTGATTAAGCCACAAAGAGCACATCGAGATGACACCCGGTAGGGTTTATCTTGCAATTACTCTTTCCAGCCTAATCTGGGTAATTATGTCAATGATTTTACTCTTTCCTCAGGTTGTCTTTTCTTTTGATTGCCTTCATTTCTCTCTCTGTCTCTCTGTTTCATTCTCTTTGAGATTATGAGGGGGAGGGACCTTTGTAAAATGCACAATGATTGGTGTATAACATTGCATGGCAAAATTCACAAGACAAAACACACAGAATTTAAAAAGGTCTAGATCCATGCAATTTATTCATGCAGCTACAAATGTGTTAATCCACAAACAAAAATACTGTTTTATTTTTACAGAAAAGTTTAATGTGGCATTGAGATAGATGTGAATTATGTATTTATTTTTAATTAAATTTTTTGTTAACATTTTTTAATCTCGGATGTCTTTTACTGTTCCATGATATATGTTTTTTTTTTCAGGGTCTGGTATTCTTGAGTTACTTTTTAATATATCTACAACACCGTTGAATCCAAATTATAAAAAGATGCAATCCCGCACACTATCAATAATTGCTATATACGTTTTCATTAAGCAAGTATTGATAGTGAGCGGGATTGCGTCTTTTTTAAATATATTTTAAGTAAAAAAAAAATAGTTGTAAAATAAAAGTTTAATTTGTTGGATTTTATTTTTGAATTTGTATTTTGTGTGCGTGAACTGATTCTTTTAATTAATCTCACGCAAACACTTATTTTATTGAAATATATATAAAAAAACTATTCATTTATATAAAGTGTTAAATTAATGAGAATTTTTTATTATTATTTATTATTTAAAGATTATTTTATATAAAAAAAAATATAGATACAATTACAAATGTATTATTTATTTATTAATAATTGTTTTTATTTATATTTTGATCGCTGTGCTCTTTGTAGTGTACTCATGCCGTCACTCCTGCACAGATATGAGTCCACACTCACATATACACACATATCCACATGTTTAGACAATTTGGACTGAGGATTGAGGGTATGGATCAACACTAAAGTCAGGTCTTAGGGGTAAACAAGTCAGTTTATGATTTCACAACAGTCGATCAAAACGTGCCATCCCCGTGGTCCCGAGGCCTTGTTATCTTCCCTCATCCCTTTCCTCTCCATCCCCAGCAATCTGCCTGATTTCACAGCTTCAGGAAATCAGCTCATATTCTGCAGATTTTCCCTCCCTATCATTCACCTCTCTTTGAAAAGTCTCTAATCATGCTGAATAGCCAATCAGTGCAGCACTAACAACAGCATTCATTTGGCCACGGTACACAAGCTC